>NC_044001.1:10405297-10435297 GCF_902150065.1 Myripristis murdjan
CAGTTCTCCATCAGGGAAGGGAAACAGTAATTTACTACTTCTACCTTGGGGAAATTGGTCATTTCTTGTGTGTGTGTGTGTGTGTGTGTGTGTGTGAGTGTGTGTACGCTTGCCCATGCGTACATGCGCATATGTTTACCTCACTCTCTCTTTCCTTCCCTCTCTCCGTTCCTCACAGTTTTCCTCACTCTCTCTCTCTCTCTCTCTCTCTCTCTCTCTCTCTCTCTCTCTCTCTCTCTCTCTCAGGTCACCATGGAGATGGAGGATGGAGGGAGGAGCTGTGTCCTGCTTTATGAAAATGCAGATATAACACCATTGATCCCTTCCTCTCCTCTCACCCACCTCCTCATCTCTCAGCCTCCTCCTCTCGCTTTTCTTTACTCCCCTCACTTAATTGTAATGCCTTAATTACACACTCTGCACAACTTCCCATTGCCCATGTCACAGTATTAAACATTGCTACTGAGTCTCCTTTCCCCTAGTCGTGCTCTCTCATATTATGTCCTCAATATTTAGATTTTTTTTTTTTTTTTAATTCCTAATGATGCACATTATTATGCAACATCATTAGCTCTTCTAATTGGAGCTGCAGATTCCCAGGACCAGGACCCCATCTCTCTCTCTCTCTCTCTCTCTCTCTCTCTCTCTCTCCCTCGCTTGCTCTGTCTCTTCATCTCTGTCTGATTCAGGTGGTTGAGATAAAGATAGACGCTGTTTGTCCGTTAATGAAATCCACCGGAGGCCAGTCGTGACTCATTCGGTCTGTTTACCCGGGGTGACGACACAATGTCCTCCACATTCATCAGGCACACACAAACACATGTACGTACACGCACACATCTCTGTATAGTAATTAGAGGAGGAAGGTAATGAGATGCCAGGGGTCATTTTGAAAGCTGTGAGGGAGGATTATAAGGCTCCTAAACTAACCCTATTTTTTTGACAAGACCCTAAAGAAGCACTGGCTGTATTTTTTTGCTTTTTTTACGTTGCCAATTGATCATTTTTTAAACCTCAGAAGATTTGAAGAACATTAGTTTTGCGTTTTACACCTGCAAAAACTTGTCAGATCTGTAGATATCCTTCCTTCCTTTTTGAAACACCAAGATAGATAATGTATGTATTCCCGAGGTGATTGTGAATGTGTTTGGCTGAGATGCCTGTCAGAGACATTTCAGAGAAAAGAGGCTGCCAGGTGCAGCACCGTAATTTCATGGAAATTCCAAGAAAAATATTTTGTACATCCAGTGATTTCTCCATTTAATACAGACAGATAGATACATAGATAGATAATGTCTCCTCATTCCTATTTAGTACTGCAATGCAACATTATTAAACATCTTGTAAATGGGTAATAAGGGCGAGAAAGAACCGCCTCCGTATCTCTGCATAGCATTTGACCTCTGTGATGACCACCATGGCTTATTTATTTTTAAAGCCACAGTCAGCTTTCATCTCTTGCCTCAACCAACAGAACAGCACCGCCTTATCTGCTCAGTCAGTTTACCTCAGCCTCTTTCATATCCTGAGTGGAACAGGGAGGCGGTGTGTGTGTGCGCATGTGTGTGCGCATGTGTGTGTGTGTGTGTGTGTGTGCATCCATACATGCATGGATGTGTGCTTATGCCTGCATCTCATATCTTGTATATCCTATGACAGCACTGCATGTTCGGGGGCTTCTTGTACTTGACCAAATGTCCTCGTTTGAAAGTTTGAAAAATTCTCCAAAGATAGGGCATTTTGCCATTTTGTGGGAAAATCAGTTTTGCAACACACACAAACATAAAAAACAAGGGACATGGAATGCAAAAAACAATAGAATTATGAAATAAGTGGGATACAGAGAGCTTCACAAGAAGAAGAATAGAATAGAATAGAATAGAATAGAATGCCTTTATTCTCACTATACACATGTACAATGAAATTAAGAGCAGCTCCTTTTAGTGCAAACATGTAATAATATAGAACAATAAATAAATAAATAAAAAAGATAAACTTCAATATAGATAAGAATACGTAAGAATAAAAATAAGTTATATATACAGTAAGTAGTTCTATATACAGTAAGGATTTAGTGGTGATATTGCACATTTAAATAGTGTTAATTAAAATAAGTTATAACTGAAAAGGAGAGCCGTGAGCCGCTGCATCTGTAGGTGACCTATCTGGACTAAAAGTGAGTGAAACTTTGTTAAGCGATAATGTGGCTTTGGGCACCGCAGAGAAGTGGAAGTGGTTCCTTCCCTGAAGGGAGGAGAGTAAGCTCCTGTAGAGACAGCGCTTGTTAAAACACTGTCTGTCTTCTTCACCAGCACACTCCTAACGAAGAAACTTTCCAGAAGGATGTTTTTGGAAGAACTTGGCTCACACATCTGTTAAGTGATGAGAACAAAGACAGTAAAAGCATCCATGTGGTCTAGATGGACTGTTTACCACCTCGAAAAAAGGGGTGGGTTAAGGTTTTAAATCATGCCAGGCCTGGAGTGAAAGACTGCATTTGCACACATTCAACATGCATGAACAACGCCTCCCATTGTGTTAGGATGTGTGATCTCTGACCCACATTGCCACCGCATGTGCATGAAGACAGTTGGCTCCTGTTGGCGTACGTTCACACGGCTGTGGATGGTGCCTGAGTTGATGTGTTCTTTCCATACAGTTGTTATCTGCCTCTGTGCCCGTCTTGTTCTCACTCTGTCTCTCTCAGTTCACTTCAAAGACGCTTTACTGGCACGACTTTCAAAAAATGGTGGTGTATGAAAAAAACAGCACGACTGAAACAAAAAGGGGCTTTTTTTTTTATTATTATTTTTTTTTTATTAACACAGAGCCACTCTGTTCCTGCTTTGGTCCCCGTCCCTCGGGCTGTGGCTTGCTGACACATACTGAGCAGCTTAAATATGTGTATCTGACGTAAGATTTTAAAAGTGCAAGAGACAGTGCATCTCATTTTTCTCTCACTCCATCTCATCATCAGTTTCTTTCTCTCCTGTGTGAATATAGACCGATTACCTCAGTGTCAACGCATGCGTCTGTGTGTGTGTGTGCTCTGATGTAAAAGTGTGGACCGTCCTGCACAGTCTCTGTAAACAAAGAAACCGACACAAACACACAGATCAATTAGACACTCTCTTCAGTGCAGACAGGTTCAGGATGTATTTTATTCATCACTGAGTAGATGGAGAATCCGCTATTTAATGAGCAGAAGGCAATTATGCAGCAATTAAGGGTAAGATAGCAGACAATTTAGTATATCATAAGAGCCCAAGGGCTGAACTACTGATATCTAGTGTCTGCAGCTATCATTTTACTGATGGCACAGTTCACCCAAAATATAGAAAAAGAGGATATTTTTCAACTTTTCCCCCTTCCAATCTATCCATCCTGGTATTGTCTGTGTGAGTTGGTGCAGTTTCCAATATTTTGCAATTTTCACTGTCTCCCAGCACTCCGACACACTATGGATGGATGGCTTTTCTTTTGCAGAGCTCAAACAGTCAAAAATGTACAAGCTTAGTGTCAATTCGGCATGAATAGAGGTAAATTTTTTCTAGTTTGAGCCCCACAAAGCAATACCCATTGTACCGAGGTGCCAAGGGAGACAGGGAAGGTTGCTGCAGACTGGAAACCTCGACAAATCACACAAAAATGATGTGGGTGTATAAAAAAGTCTCCCATTGTGGAGGGATAGGTTGTAAAAAGGATATGAGGGAAAATATCTTTTTATTTTTGTATTCTGGGTGAACTGTTCCTTTAAGGTACTATTTAGTAAAATGCTACACAGAAAATAATAGTGAGAATATTGCTGCCACCGCCGTGACTTTCATTTAGGAACAGCCCTGCCCTCTTTTTCTGTTTCTACCTCTTATTTTCTCTCTCTATTTCTCTTTGTATTTCTCTCGCTCCCTCTTGCCTTCATGCTCTCTCTCTTTAGGTCTCTTTATTTTCTCTTTCTCTCTATATGCCTGTTTCTCTTTCTGTCAAGTTAAGTTCACTTCACCTTGATACAGTATGATTTATTGATGTGTCAGAAAAGAAATCTATGTTGCCAAAGCAATATACAGCGGTATATCAACTGACATGACTCAACTTTCTCTTACTCTTTCCATCACTTACCTTTCATTCACACGCCGCATTACATATCCCCCACTGATATGAAAGCACTCCTTGCCCGGCTGCACATTGCTTTCTTTACAGAGGTAGCTGTTAATGCTGTCAGCAGGTAAACCTTCCCTTTGTTTTCCCAGCTTAACCGCTTCAGGAGATTATGGTCCAATCATGCAAAAGACTACTAACACCTGTATGATCAGACACATCAGTCAGGCATAGCCTTAAAAGAAAATGTGCTCACTTTAGGAGTCGCTGCGTGTGTGTGTGTCTGTATATGTGTTTGTGTATTACACAGAGATAGGGAGAAAAATAAGTCTGAGTGATGATCTCTCACAAATCTCAGAACTTTTTTGTTCCTCAAAAACAAACAAACAAAAAAATCTCTTTACACTGTCCAACACACCGGATGTGATATACCTAGTAATGCCATAATCCATACAGCATCCACACTGATGTTCACCAGTGCACGTGTTGAAAGAATAGCTTTTTTAATGGCTGCTGCTGTAGACATCAGGCTTTACCATCACAGATCTGCAGGATCGTCATCAGACAAGCAGCATCATCCAACGGCAACTTGACCTAAGAGCGACAGAGTCAAGTGTGTAAGTGCAAGTGTGGCATTCGGATTATCAAGTGGACATCATGCTTCATCTGTGTTTTACTGACCAGGGTCAATGACATCTCTAAAGGAGCCCACAGTGTGCTGCAGCGTCCTGGAACCAACCTACTAGCTGATTCGGTATTGCTGTGCCACCACCATCTAAAGACCTAAAGGCCCACGATATTACCTCATTATTCAGCGCCGCCTTGTCAGAAAATTACATTAGCACTCAAGAGCATCAGAAACCCAATAGGACATGCATTAGAATGAATGTCTGACACTGTTAAATGCATTGAAATCTTGTATTGTATGATGGATATGAAGCCAAGGAGCAGTGAAAAGAAAAAAAAAACGAAGAAAAAAAGAAAAAAATACCTTCCACACCAACAATCCTGATAATGTGTGATTAGTAAATAACCAAGTTTTATATAATTTTGTAGCCTTTATACATCACCACAAAAAAGTCTGATATTCATTCACGATACACCAGAAGAAAAAAAGAAGCACTGAACAGCAATGGGAGCAGAAGACTCTAAAATATACATGCAGCCAAGACTGATACCGATGTTATGTTTGTTTATTTGTTTGTTTTGCTTTTTGTCTTACTGAAATTGCCACCACCTAATATTTTGAGTTGATATTATGTAATGTTTTCCCTAGAATGCATAATAATAAAGCGGTATACAAAACCGCTGTTCAGCATACCAATTATTGTGGACCAAATGAGGCTGTACAAAACAAAACAAAAACTCCGAACAGATGTGAACTGAATTTATAATGACTGTCTGTTTCATTTCTATCCCAGTGGTTCTTGTGCAATCTGACCTAGAACAGAAAGGTTAGACTTATAGATCTCTGTCTCCAGACTAATCGCTGTAGATATTGATCTCACATGCTGCTGTGTGTCATCCACCTGGTGTCTTAGGTCAACCGCACACAATAGCGAGCTGATGAGATCCCACAGCAAACAGACATGCACACACGTGTGAACACAAACAGACACACACACACACACACACACACACATATACACACACACACACGAACATGTTAAATGCTGTATTTGTGCCCGGCGGATTAAACTGTAATTGCACAGGATTCAAAATATTACAGAGGTTCAGCAAGGTTCAAGGACCTTTTACTTTTTTTCCTCCATATTTTAAAAGCTTTATTTGTATGCACACACAAACACACGCACATGTACACACACTCACAATGAAAACGGCTCAACATCTGCCTCTCAGGCCTACCATCCACCCCCAGCCAGGTGCAGGCAGGCAAACAAAGAGCTGTCAGGATCTCATTACAGTGAATAGAGCCACAGAGGAGAGGCTGACGCACAAAGTGCATACCCATCCAACCTTTTCTCTCTTTCATTTCCCACCTCTCTAAGTATCGCTCTCTTTATCCTTATGATTTTTGTCCTTTGGCTACATGTGAACATATTGTTCCCTGTCTTACCTCTTCTTCCACTCTTTTTTCTGTCTCTGCTTTACACAAATGCAGAAAGCCTCTAGTAAATCCACAGACAGACACAGGCACACTCACAGAAACACACATACACATAAACATGCATAAACACATAAACACAGCCAAAGTGGATGAGAAATGCACGATGAGGCCCGACAAGACCTGAGGGAATTGAGTTCTCGCCAGCTACTGGGCCCAAAATGAGCCAACGGGCCAATCAGATCCCAGTGCCGCAAACAGGTCATGAATAAATGATGCCTCCGAGACGTTTAACTGGAGCTGGAGAGGAGATGAAGGCGAACCAGCCGCTATAACTGAGCGAGAGGAAGGAGACAGAGGGGGAGTGGGGAATTTACTGCAGAGAAAATGGGAGGTGTGTTCATGTTCCTTGTGAACAGAACGGCTGATATGCTGTCATTATTATCCCTGAAAAAAACAAACAACAACGCATAAATACTCACACAAATAACACACACACACATGCATGCGCACACACATGCACGTACACAGAAACAGCGAGCAACAGCAATAGGTCCTACAAGTCCTGTTGTGACTTCTCAATAATAGTACTCATATCTGTCACACATATTGTTTGCATTAGTACAGAATATGCTTTATTATCTTAGACATCAAAGCTAATTTACCCTAATTCACTCCCATTTATATTAATAAATAATTAAACTGCATTGTGACACTTTAAAGTTTCTAAGAATAGGTAATTCCATCATGTGAATATTTGGCTGGCACGTACATTTATGGAAAATAAGAATACTTATTCTATTATAATCAGCTTTGGGAATTAATACCAAATGTGTTCTGCATTCAAAGCTCAACATGCTTCGTTATTCTGTGGTGCAACTTTCAGCCGATCACCCACTGCCACTTCACTCGAGTTCTGCCGTCTGAGCTTTCAGTCACGATGGCTCACGACAAAAGTGAAGAGCCACTGAGTAGCACCTGAATGCATCTGGAAAAAAAACAGGGGCTTTTAAATGCACAAATGATAATGAATTTTAGTGAAAGTACATGGCAACCAAGTATTTAAAACATAGAATTGCATGTATGTGATTCATTGTAATTCCTGCATTTGTTGGCCTTGACTGAAGCTGCCAAAGCATTTTCTATACAAACTGATGCCACCAATATTTGTGATGGACAGAAATGATCACGACTTATGAGGCGATGTCAAAATAGGACTGGTATTATCCTTTAACTGTTCTGCTGTGTCCGTTTGTATTCCACAAGGAGTCAGAGTTTTGAGTTCCCATGCTATAAATAGTAACGCAGCGGCCACATCCTACCACAGCGTTGTCGTCCAATATGGTGAATCGAAGCTCTACCGTACATCCATTTTGTCTTCTTTCGCCTTGGGGGGAGGAAACCAGAGCTCCCACTGATCACCACTTCCTGTTTAGTCTGACTACACAGGAAGTGAACGTGCAGGGGTATCCCTGAGGTCAAAGGAAAGCACCAAGAGGGGTCAAGGTTCAGATGCTGCATATGGATGCCACAGATCTTTCTTAAAGGAATGTCTCCATCTCTGTACTTAGACTACTTCTCAGATGAAATAATGTGAAACTTGGACAGCAGCTTCAAAGATTCGGTTTCATGTGGGGTTATGGTTGCCAGATGTTTTACAAAAGGAAAAAAAAAAAAAAAAAAAAAACCTTTATGACTCCATCACTGAGCACCTCAGGAAGTCGTCCTGTCTGTCACTCTGGATGAGAGCGTCTGCTAAATGCCTGAATTCTTGACCAGCATTCTTGACTTTTTTCCCATCCTACATTACGACTGATGACAATTCTTCTGTGAATGTTATCCAGCAGAGATTTTTGCTCATCCCGCATGCCATAATTACACATTTCTTCACATAATAACTATTCTTATTTTTACTTATCATGAGAGAGCTACTGCTTAATAGATGCTTCAAACATTTCCACCAGACATGTTTTAGTAGCCTGCTGTCAGTATTGGTGGCACTAGCATCACCTCATTTGCTTTATTCTTTATACTCTATTTTTCTTTGCTATATCCTGGTACTTGGTGCTGCTGCAACAGCCCAGTTTCCCTGTGGGGATCAACAAAACAAAACAAACAAACAATGCAATCTTACCCTTAATCAAAGCAGCGAATTTGGCCAAAGTACCTGATGTGTCACCTTTTTTTTTTTTTTTTTTTTACCTAAACAATTCCTCTTGAAAATTGAGTCAAAGTAAGCGTGCACTGATGTAGGACTTTGACGATAGTTACACCAGTTAGTTTAAAATTTGCAGATCTTTTATGAAACTAAAGTCAATGAGCGCATCTGTGTAACCGAGAAAGCCTTCCATCGACAGCGCTCCAGTGCTGTGGTTTCACCAACATCGATTCCAGTCCCACTAATCTAATAAGTCAGCCAGTTCAACCATTTCATTGGATTATACAGAAGGAAATGATTAACATATTAGGACACAGGGTCAAGTGACATGAGCGCTTAGGAAATATCTCTCTCTCTCCCTGACTGCCAGTTCAAGTATTTTTTTGGTGTCTCCTGGTCTGTGTGTGTGTGTGTGTGTGTGTGTGTGTGTGTGTGTGTGTGTGAGAGAGCAACAGAAGCACTGTGTGAGTGTGTCATCTAGGTCTACCAAGAACAGAAGCACCCTAGGGTGGACTCAGATCAAATCAGGGCAGTAAAGGGCTCCATCTAAATCAAAACCAGATGACAGGGATCAACTTACACCGACTGAGACATGACTGAGAGCTTTGTGTATATGTGTGTGTGTGTGTGTGTGTGTGTGTCTTTCCAAGAGCATGCGTAGGTGTCTGTATATTCACATCGGCCTTGTTCGACGACAAGTACCCTACAATTCTGCAGAGATGTTTCTGTTTTTCAGGAATGAAGGAAGGAATTTTTATTTTGTGATTGACGCCTGTGTGTTTTTGAAAACATGCAATCGCGCTTGGGACTGGAGGTCAGCAAGACTCCCTCAACATAAAAAACAAGCGAACCAAAAAAACAAAACAAAGAAAAAGAAAACAGACTCCCTCCTTAACATTTCAAATGCTGTCAGAAAACAGTTGCATTTTCCTCCACATGCACTCACACGTGCATCTGTTTTCCTCCTTTTGCAAAGCCGGACGTAGGGCATGAAGCGAAAATACTGGGGGGCAAAATCTCTCCGAAAAATACCTGCGGTGAATTCTTCTCTGAGAAATACCTCCATGCACTTCAATTCAAACCAATTACTGTTGCTAAGTCAACAATTCAAGGAAAACTCAACTGGTAGAGTACATCCCCTGAGATGTTATCTGACCTTCCAGACGAAAGGCCATCGCAAGCTGAGGAATGCATTGTGAGGCAAGAAAACTCAGTGTGTGTTTGTGTGTGTGTGTGTGTGTGTGTGCGCATCAGTATTCTGGTTTGTGTGCATGTGTGTATCCCTATAGTGTTAAATGTGTTTATATTTCAGCTTGTCAGTGTCCTTGAATACCAGAGCATAATGTAGTTATTGTGTGTGTTTGTGTGTGTGTGTTTTTGTGTGTGTGTGTGTGTTTGTGTGCATGCTGTGCAGTGTCTGTGTCTCTGAGGATTTATGTGTTTTTGTCCCTTTATTGCAAAATGTCAGTGTTTGAGTGTGTGCACATACTGTATGTGTATGAGTGCTGTGCATGTGTGGGTACATTATGTGCTCGTGTGTGTGTGTGTGTGTGTGTGTGTGTGTGTGTGTTTCGCACTATTACCATTTCGCTAGAAAAATAGCTCCAGCTCTCTATTTCTGTTCTTTTGAATGCAGCCGTCTGATACACATCATAAAACCACTGGGGCCAGACTAGCACAACACACAGTCTGCCAACATAACCACACACACAAAGGCACACATGCGCACACGCACTAAGACGAAGTTGAAGAAATACTCTTGAATATCCTCATACACACACGAGCACTGGTACACACACACACACACACGAACATGCAGACTAAAATACACACATGGACCCATATAATCAAAGGCATAAAATCTTCAAAATACACATGAGAGAGACACACACTTGCAGTGAAAAACTCTGCAGGACTGCCAAGTTCAGATGCTATCATCACTGCTGAGCGTTAGATTCCTCACACACACACTCCTGAGACAAAGGAGCATTATCCAAATGCAAAAAAGGCCTCAAACCTGTGACCGCTTATCAGCATTATGTTGAAATTGATTGTATTAGGTTAAAATTGTTGGCTCAATTATACACCCCGCTGTAAAAGATGATAAAGAGATCTGGCACAGTGTCTCTGAGGCCGTTTCAGTTCTAAATTCTCCGAGCAGGTTTCACCCTAAAGAACCTAAAGATAATCTGGCAGGGGAAACAAGACTAATGAAGATCGCGATGGTGGAAGTAAGAGCTATAATACAGCACCCACCATTTGTGCTTTCATGCTGGTCAGTGAATGGGTGTGTGTTGTGTTTGCGGTTTTTGACTGTAACAGGAGCATGTTCACCTCCGGATACTTTGTCTTATCTCACACTGAGTTATTTCAACAACAAGTACTCCTGGACCAAAGTGTGTGTGCGTGTGCGTGTGCGTGTGTGTGTGTGTGTGTGTGCATGAATGTGAAAAGACTATCTACAACCATGTGTATTTTGTATCTTAGATTTTAGTCCATCAGTGTCCATACATGCAACTGATCATATGCTTTCACCTTCTTGTCTCTGCACTACTGTGCAAACTAAGCATAAGTGTGATTTATGGACTTTTGTGTGTACTTTGTATGTGTGTGTGTGTGTGTGTTCTCAGGATCAGTGCTGAGAGTGCACATACCTGCTTGCCTCAGCGCTATGATTGCTCTCTCAGATTAGGGACTGGTTGGTTTATTTAAGCTGGGGAAGGAAGTACAGTATTCATCTGACTCAGAGAAAAAAACGTCTACACTCTCTGCAGCCCCAAAGACCCTAAACATGAGCACTGCACCACTGAGGGATGTTGGACACCCATACACATACCTGCACACACACATATAAAGGCAGGCACTCATGCGCACGTGTACAATCATACATAGAGTACACTGGCAATGAGCTACGTACAGTGTACCAACACAACCTGAGATGCCAACATTATCAATCCGTCTGACGTTTGAGACAATCCATTGTATTTTTGTTATTCCACAGCTAACTAGCCACAACGTACAAGGAGGGGCAAGCGGTCATAATAAGCTATAAATACAGTGCATGCCCAAGCAATTCAATTAAAATCTTTAAAATGTTGGTCTCCTAGTGTGTCCTTTGATAATATACCTTTTTTTCTATCATTTTGGTTGCAAACTGCTGCCTATATACACATATCTATCTCAATTTGCTAGCGAAATGCTGGAAAGTTGACAGCTTGATGCGCACATGCGCTCTGTGATACCGAGTATTTACAGTAGTTTTTTAGCCAGTGTTTCCTGTACGTGGGCGTTTTGAATGGAAAATAAGCTGTCTGCCAATCAGCTTTTCAGAAGACGCATGCGCAACACGAGTAGCTACGTAGCAGCTCGCTTGAAATGTTCAGCGGCAACTGCAAGTCATTCACTTGACAGCTAGCTACCGTTAACGTCGTTAGCTGGCTAGCTAGTATGGGAACGTTAACGTTAGTTTGTTCTTTCATCTGCATCGTGCCAATCAAAATGGGTGAAAATACAGCTTCAGTTGAGTAACCTGGCATGTTTCATCGATTTAGGCTATTGCAGGTGTTCTGAAAAAGAGGTGTTCTCTGACGTTTATCACTTTGGTGCGTAGCCTGATGGGCAGTTGGGCATGATTGTGTGTCATTTCATTGACCATGTAGGCTAGCTGGTGACATTGCTGTGTGTTTGCATCACCCCGTGGCATGTCCCAATAGTTCAGATCTCATGGTAAATTCCAACATTTTGTTGGTAACATTGTGAGCATGTTCATGTGTCATTTGCTTGACTCTGTAACTGGTTATTACTGCACCATCCGTCCGTTCTAAAAATTTCCGCTTTCATTTACACTGTAAATTCCAACACATTGTTGGTAACATTGGGGCAAAATGCGCACGCGTGTCTATCAAAATCGAGTTGGCGAGTCGATATAGTATAGTTAAAAACCATATAATGCGTTTTTATTAATAAATAAATGCCCAAAAAGGACCACAGCATGACTACACAAAAACGTCACCGCTCGCCACTGGTACAAGGTGGGATCAGTGGACGTGACTGGGAGACATTCTCAGCACAGCTGTCAAATAGGGGAAAAAATAAACAATTTGAAATAGAAACATTAGCAGGCATGTTTCGATATCAACCTGTACAATAAATGAGAAAGGGCTTCTTTGTAGACCCACTGATTTGCAGTAATGTTAAACAAACATACAGGAGAAATCCAGCATAGAAGAGGGAAAGCACACACTTCTTTCTCCCAGTACACTCCATTGCAGCTGCAGCGGGGGTATTATGTTTGGTTATTTTTACCAACAGAAAAACAGAATTATACCCTAAAACTACAAATGGCACACAATGTAAATTTTCAGTCGGTGTTTTTAAACAGTGTTACTTAGAGCTGCCCTCAAACAATTAACCATACAATAGTCGATGAGAAGAGTCTTAGTCAAGAAAGTTTTCATTTGTTACGTCGCAGGGAAAAAAGAAAAAAAAGAACAGCTTCAAATTCAGAAACGCTAGAGGGCTTTTAGTTTGAAATGATGGACACAGGAAGTGGCAACACTTAGTCAAGACATCTAGTCCCCTGTGATTTTTTTTCATCAGGTTTCCCCATCCAAGTCCTCTTCAAAACAATTTTCATTTACCTGCCTTCACTGTGAAATGTCCCTCTGTGCACTGGTGCTATCATTTCACGCTTTTAATCTTTTTTTCTTTTTAGTCTTTTTTTTTCTCTCTCGTCTTAATTTTGCTGTCCCTACAGTCATGTTTACTTTTACGCACACACACTCAAATCACAGACACAAAGACAAACAGTGTGCGGGTGTACTGTTACACGAGTTATAGCTCCTAAGCCACATGTATATTTTCCCATATGGGTCTGCAATGAAGTGAGAAAATTTATTAGTATTATCAGCACAGTAGGATGTTGCACATGTCTCATTATACTGAATCCAGCTGCTTTTGGCTGGGGGAGTGCACACACTTTCAGCCATTATATCCTATAGTAGGTGTATGACTAAGTGAGAGAGCAGCAGGGGTCATAAGAGAAAGAGAGAATTTGGAAAGTTCGGAAGGAGAGAGGAACAGATGGAAAGGATTCGATTATCCAAAAACTTTTGTTTTCATAGAGTGAGCCAGAAGTTGGTGTGAGGACAGGGCTAACTACCACGAGGGGAAAGGAAAGAAAAGAAAAGACTATGATCAAATAAAAAAGAGATAGAGGAAGATGATGGTGGAGAGTCTTCTGGGAGTCATCTTTCTGTCTGCTGATTGAAAACAAGATAGAGATGTGGACCAGACCCATCCACCACGCCTCAGGACACACTTGCCCTGAATGTTAAAAAAACAGTTCTGTATGGTGTCCTCTATGTGTGTGCATGTGTGTGTGTGTGTGTGTGTGTGTGTGTGTGTGTGTGTGTGTGTGTGTGTGTGTGTTTGCATGCATGTAAATTGAAGAAACAATCACTGAGTTTGAAAATGTATGTGGGAATGTTATATGTTTGTGTGTGCGTGCAAAGGTGTGTATGTATGTGTGTGTGTGGTATGACGAAAATGAGTTCAGTGTTCACAGAAAGGGGTTCAGCCTTTGATCACCAATAGAGGACAGCCAAAAGAGGATGGACAGCGAGATGGATAACAAAGTGAAGAAACAGAGAGAGGGATAACAGTGAAAGAGAGAGAGGGGCCAAAGTAAGCAAGACCACTGGTGGACTCTATGATCTCACGGACAACCACTGTGTGTGTGTGTGTGTGTGTGTGTGTGTGTGTGTGTGCGCGCGCATATATGTATGTGTGTACCTGTGCTCTCTGTCCTTCTCTCTCATATGTGCATCAACAGTAGTGAAAAACATGTTTTGGATTTGAGGGTTATGTTCATGGTGAGCATGTTGAGATAAGCACACACACACGCCCTGTTCCACAAACACACACCGAAACACACACAGAGAGACAGACAGCGCCGCTCCACAAATAACATCCCTGCAACAGTTGCACTGGAATGATCCTCCAGCTTCAAAGCCCCGGCTCTGTGGTGCAGTTTGTATTTCGCATAAGAGCAGATTCCCTCGCTCTACTGTATATGTGGGGCAAATCTGTCTACAGCCTGACATCTAATGCTAAAAAGCACCAGACTGAAATTGCCATCTGCTATTGGCTGATCTGCGATGTCAAGTCAGTCTTTCCAGCGTTGGCAATCCAAAAACAGGAGACTGTCACAAGGGGACGGGCTTTCATCTCGCGAATGTCTGCAACTGACAAAAGTTACAATATTTCCATATTAGCCCATGCATGTGCCAATTGGGAGAAGCTGGTAAACAAAGTTGTTTCTCTACTAATGTGACTAGAGGGCCTGTCGAGATCTTTCTGCTGTCTGTGGCTCACTGAGATCGTAAAGTTGCAATAATACAAATTGCCAAGGAATGATTACAGTGTGGACTGTTTAGACTGAACTGACAAATGTATGGAATATGCATGTAATTTAATGGTTTTCTTGAGCCCTATTTGCATGGGGTTAGTATTACCTGGGGAACTCACGTCGGTGTTCTGTACGGCGTAGTTGCACGCAATAAGTGAAGTATTTGTATCTGTATTTCACTCAAACTTACTGACACTATCACCCCAGATAGGATTGAAATGTCAAGGCTCTGCGGAAAATCAGCAACACCAGCGCTACAGGCATTTGTATCGAGCCTGTTGAAAGACAGAAAAATGTTCCTTATGATGCCGCGCGTGTCATCCGTCCCCATCATCTTTGGAGATTTCACCCTCCTGACGGATTCGAGCTCGCTCTTCTCTGCAAATGACATGAGCCTCCTGAAGTTCCACTCACAATGTTGTCAAACTCTCATTTGTAGTTTCCATCGCATTCCATCGCCTCCATAATTCTCCAAGAAAGAAGCACAAAAGGTACGGAGAAAACAGAAAATCTTGCTAAAAAATATGACCTCAAATTACTGAGATGCCGATTCACAGGGGGCTAATATTATCAGGTGACCTCTGAGTTTGCTAAATTATGGAAGGTAAATATGGATTGTGCTGCAGTTTTTTTACTTTATAAATTACAGGATTAAGATCATAGACAACCTCTGCAGTTATTACAAAACTAGACGTCCCCAGGTGGCATTAGTGCTGTGCCAGTAAGGTTATAGTAGGCCTGAGCTGCTGGTACATTGCTTATTCCACTTTTTTTTTTTTTTTTTTTTAGTTGAGTCTAAACAGTGCCAATATGCACTGTTATATACAATATCAGTTTTTGTAAACATGTTGTTGTTTTACCTAGAAAGACCTATGTTTTTAACTCTCACTGGCTCCAGCCAGAATAGAAGCAGTCTAATCTACTGGAAGTGTAAACAACATCACAAAAGTAACCATGCAGACTACATTTTAGGTGTAATGCATGTTGTTGAGCATTAGGAAACAGCAGCAATAGCATATAGATTTTTTTCTTGTTTTGTTTTGTTTTGTTTTGTTTTGTGTGAGTACTTCTAATAAACATATTGGGTGGTCAGATTTTAAAATTTGATCAAAGCATCTGAGAAAAACAGAGAAATGAGACTCTAAGAGAACAGTGGCAGAGGGGTGTGAAAATCAGGAGTCTCTCGTTAAAATCAGGAGGGTTGGCAAGCATAAGTGCAGCATGTGCTCATGTTTGTACACATAGCAAAATAATACAAAATCTATATTTACACATATGGACAAATACAGGCCTTATAGCTTTTGCTTTTCCTCCAGTCCAAAACAAGGTGCTCCGTGAGGGAGGCAAAACATGATTAATGCATGATGGTGATGCAACCTGATGTGTTTAGCAGGGCTTGACAGTGACACCACAATAAGGTTTAAACCTCCGACTCTCACTGAAGAGGAACAGGGGTTCTTAAGCGTAGACTGAAGTCTGTGGCAGATAGGGGTCGGGGTGAAAATGACTGATGGGCTTATGGGCATCACATACAAATGAAGGTAACACCCCCTTGCATTTCTTCCTGTAATGGACTGAGATTGCACTTATTTGTTTTCCATTTATGCCCACACTCTGGCATGTTTCTGGCATAAAGGTGATGAACTGTGGCCATGGGGAAAAAAACAGGCTTTCTTGCATTTTATTTCAACTAAAATTCACTCATTGTTGACGTCTTAATAAGTAGCATCAGTGGCTATTTGATAATGTCATATGGCACTAATGATGGCATTTTTATGAATTTGTCTGGAATCATTATGATCATTTTTAACAAAATTGTTTCTAGTATATAAAAATTCAACTAAGTAACCAGTTAACAAAGGTATATGCCCTTTATGGGATGATTTGCTATTTTCTCGAAATGTTCAGTGACTGATAGGTCATTCAGTCCAGTTCAGCTGAGCTTAGTTTGCAGCAAGCGCACCATCCAACAAAACAGTGAGATCATACTTTCAGAGTAGCTTCCCTCACATTGCCCAGTTGTGACATGCCTGTCATCTGCTAATTCGATTAGGCCCCTCACACACCAGAGGATGTTGCCCAACCAGGTCAAGCCCCGGTGACTCTCTCCCTCTTTCTCAATGCCTCTTTCACATCTCAGTTCCGTCTTTTTTCCTCATCTTCAGTAATTTCATTTTTTTCTTTTTCTTTTCTTTCTTTTTTTTTTTTTGTCACAATCTTGGTCTTGCTAAATCCCCTACATTCTCTTCCACACGGTCCCCTCTCTCACTCTCACCCTCCCATTCTCTCATTTCAGCTCAATAGGTGCTTTGTTGCCTGACTCAGTTCACTGCTAAAATACGTAGAGGGAAACACAAGGAATTGCATTAGATCATTATGAAAATAAAAAAAGAAGGAAAGAAGGAAAGACTAGGCGTCAGCAAAGTTCCTCCATTTCATCCATTTTCAAATTTTGCAACTAAAACTGCAGTGTCTTTTCTCTCACACCACTTTTTGGAAGCCTGGGGAGAAAAACTAATGTTAAACTAAAGCTGTATTTTCCCTATATAGCAAGCCATACCTCCCCTCTTTGTCTTTTCTTTACTCTGTAGTGTAACACAACCATATCTATACACTGAATACACTCCATTCAACATGAATACAAGCTTTCACTCATTTATGAAGGACAGAGCTTTCATACACAGTAACAAAATCTCACAGCTTTTGAATTCAGACAAAAAAAAAGTCCACTTCCCTTGGAAAATTCCACTTTTTATTCATGTTGAAGCAAAATCAATGGAAATCAAATAAAAGGCTGGAATGCAGAAAAGACGCCTTCACACTTAAGTATGGCATGCTTTTGGAAAACAGTCAGCAGCAGTGTTAACATGTTTGCAATGTTGTGCACAGGCTTAAAAATTAATAGAAACTTGAATTGTCTTTTAAATGGTTCAATTTAAAATGAGTGGAAGCCTCATCTACAGGTCATGCATGACTACAGGGGATTACAATACACACTGACAAACTATTACAGCGAAATAATTGAGCAAAATTAGGGCTCAACAATATTATCTGTTCCACTCAGTAATTTTGCTGATAAAAAAATACAGCACAAAAGACTCACATGACACACTGTGACAGAATGCAACACTGAAACACAAACATACGCACAGAACATTTTAGCTACAGACTGAAGGACAAGATATGGGATTATAAAGATGTGTGTGTGTGTGTGTGTGTGTGTGTGTCAGAGTTAATCAGTGATTCCAGCCCAGTTCCCACATCTGTAGTTTTCCACCACAAGTCTCTGGCTGTGGGAAAAAGCCAAAGTGGCACAGACCTCATTAAGACACTGACCAGCAAAATTGTGTGTGTGTGTGTGTGTGTGTGTGTGTGTGTGTGTGTGTGTGTGTGTGTGTGTGTGTGTGTGTGTGTGTGTGTGTGTGTGTGTGTGCGTGCATGCACACGTAATTGTTACGACACCATCCTTGATGTTTATTATTGAACACAGAGAGGTAGAAGCTGCTCACTGACCTCTGAGTTACACACACGCACATGCAAACACACACACACACACACATACACACATTTGCTGACAGATGTTTATTATTTGATGCAGACGGATTGGCAGCTCAACAATAGAGGGGGCAAGGAGCAGCTTCCCAATCAATGTGTGACTTCCATCTTTCCGATTACAAGCACAGCACTATGTCATTTTTTTATATCAGCATGCAAGTGGTTGTGTCCGAGCACACACACGCACACACACACACACACACAAACATGCACACACACAGGGGCGGCAGGTCTTGGTCATCTATAAGACCTCTTGAGTTGGATCTTTCCTGTTGCAGAACAATGTCCTGGCCCTGATTTAACAGAAACAACAGAAACAGCCACTCCCCCGCCTGCCATTCTCTCTCTCCCTGTTTTTCTGCTCATCAGGTTTATGATCTCTGGCACAGACAGAAGGAAATCTTTCACAATTTCAAAACCCAACAATCTGACAGGGGAGAGGAGAGGAGAGGAAAGCAGAGGAGAGGAAATACGAGGAAGGGAGAGGAGTACCGATCAATATCGATTTTCAATAGAGATCAATAATTCAGCATTTGCTTTCATATTTTAAGTACTACAATCATCTGCAACACTCAAACAAGTCTCGTAAGGCTTACAGTAAAAGCTCACAGTGTCTCCACTCCATTAATAATGCAGTAAGTGATCAGATTCACCTAAGGGCTGGAGAGCATTAGTTTAAACAGTGACATGAAAACACACACACACACACACACACACACACACACACACACACACAGACCAGGCGTGGAGCAGTGCCCTTTGAAGTGCAGATTTATGTGATCTTGTTTTGGTCAGCCGCCCTCATCCTCTCGCTGCCACGGCAACAGACTTTGGAAACAATGATTCAGAGCGGCTCCGAGGATGATCCCACCTATCACTTCACAAGACAGTGGACGAGTGCGCTGATGCACACACACAACACACACACACAAGCACACATAGATTCCGAGTTTGTGTACACACGCTTCTGAATACACACATAAAAAAAGAAAAAACATGCACTGAATGATAAACCTTCCTCCTACTTCCTTAATTTGTTGTATTTCCTGTTGAAACAAGTTGTTAGGGCGGAGGGGCCAATGGGAGATCAGTTACAAAGAGAGAAACAGTTTTATGTGATGGGAGGGGTGTGATTGTTCAAAAATGTGAGGTTTTTTATTGGTTGAAAATTTACTGGCTCAACATGAAGTTGCCATGAAGACACACTGTTTTGAGCATGTAGAAATAATGTAGTTTTATTTTATTTTATTATTTTTTTAATTATTTGAAATTTACTGTTAAATTGGTGAATATTCTGGCATGGAAAATTAGCTGACAAGGTGAAAAGGTTATTTTTCATTTCTCTGTGACTTTAAGGAACAAACATTCTTGTTGAGGTTGAGATGAAGTTCACCTACAGTAGGTGAAAAGGTGGCACTCCAAAATTAAGGGCAAGACCAGGCTCAAAGTTCCATATCAAGGAGGAGCCTTCATCAGAGCTCCGGCCGAACTTTGAGCCTGGTCTTGCCCTTAATTTTGGAGTGCCACCTTTTCACCTACCCTAGGTGAACTTCCTCTCAGTATTCTTTCAAGTTGAGCACCCACTGCCGATTGGCCAAGAGGATGTGCACCTGTCCCAGATAACTTTAATTAGTTATCTCCACTCTCACTCTTGTTGAGGTTATCTGTTTCACAAACCCCAAACTAGGGCTGGGCGATATACCGAAAATTTACCGATACCGAAATTTATGACGATAACCGACGTCACTTTGCTTATGTCGGTATGTTCGGTAATTAAAAAACAAAAACAAAATAAAAGTCGTTTTTGTCTTTTTTTGGCTGTGTGTAGGTAGGCATGTTCATGTCCCTTTAAGACGCTGTACTTTTAAACTTGTTTTGATTGTCAGTTGTTCAATAAATTTAACTAAAAGTATTTAATTTGTATTTTCTTCAATTATTCTCAGACAGCACAGAGTTAGAGTCGCACTTCTCAGGCATGCAAACTTGTTGCCTTTCGGCTACAATCGCTGTTTTTTTGGTCAATCAGGTCATTCACGTGAATCACGTAGTTTGGAAGAGACGCCTGGCTTCCAAGTCCAATGGAAAGTTTTAACATAAGTTTGAAGGAACCGCCTTACGTTAAATTAGACCGTGCATAACGTTATGCTTTGAGGAAAATGGCTAACGTTAGATAGCAAGACAAATGGGCCATATGATGCTGCAATTTCCATTAGCAGGATAGCGAACTAATTAGCCAGCGAACGTTAGCTAGTTCCAATGTTAATTCCAGCATGGTCTGCTTGTCTTGCTAACTAACGTTAGCCATTTAGCTCTAAGCATATGCTTGCTACGTAAGGGCCTAGTCTTCTAGCTAGCTAGCTAACTAGCAACTCCCGCTATAATTTACTGTGAGGAGTTTGCGTGTCTGACTTCTGGAAATACATAAGTTATAGCAAGTAGGAGGTATACTGTCAATAAAACTGGCTGTGGAGCAAGAAATTATGCTGCCATTGCCCCATTGAGTGGCGAACAGAAAAAAAAAAAAAAAAAAAAAAAAAAACTTCCCTTCCATTGCAATAAATAGGTCCAGGGAAGCATACTGTCAATATCACTGTTTTTGGAGCAATTACCCTACACTGGGGCAAACCCCCCGAAACAAGAGTTACAGCCAGAGGTGGAAAAGGGTACTGCAATATCCTACTCAAAACAGAAGTACTGATACTTCCCTGATATTTCACTCAGAAAGCACTGGTGTAAAGATCTGCTTTAGTAAAACTAAAAAGAAGCTCATTTAAAATGTACATTTTACAAACACAAACAGTATTATGGGTGATCTTTCCTATGTAATTCAAACATTAGAAATTACAAAATAAAGTTACACCGTCTGCTGTCTATAAACTGCGGGCCTGTAAAGCCCTTTGAGACTGTAAACAGGGATTAAGGACTACAAATAAACTTGAACACCAACAAAAGTGAAGCCAGATTCCTGTTTTCTGTTGACTGACTCTTGACTGTGAATGGACACACAAGCAAGACAAAACTTTTCATTTGTAATAGGTGTGATTTAAAATGTAGTATGTCCCATCTGCTACAACATCATATTAGGGCCATTTTAGGGAGAAAAAACATTACAGAGCTTGGCTGGTGGGTGGGGTGGGGGTGGGGGTATTATGGTTAAAAAAAATAAAAAAAAACAGGAGTGGTAAATTTATGAGAAAAAAATTCACAATTTCATGAGGAAAAAACTCAAAAATTCAGAGTTTATAAAATCACAAATTTCAGAGAAAAAAAATCAGAAATATCGTTTTTCTTTTCCATTTTTTTTTTTTTTTTTCTTGCTCAAGGAACCACATCATTTCACTTTGCAAGGCTGGATAATCCCCACACAGCCAATGCTGCTGCTGTGTATCATGCCTGCAGCTGATGACCTCATCAAATTACACTTTGCAATCAGATTTTTTAACAAGGAAATGCTCGTGATGTGAGCCCAGAGTAACAATATTATCATAAGCATCTGGACTTGGAGAGACATCGCCGTGACTTGGGCCTGTTCAGAGGAAAACAACACACTGATTTGGATGCCAAGTGGTTCCTTGACTAAAAAAAAAAAAAAGGAAAATAAACTATTTTGCAGATTTTTTTTTTTTTCATAAATTTGTGACTTCATAATCTCAGAGTTTTCAAGTTTTTCTTTTCTCATAAATTTATGTCTTTAATTTCAGACAATTTTCTGAGTTTTTTCTTACAAATTTGTGACTTCATGATCCCCAAATTTTTGAGGATATTGACTCCTAAATTTGAGAGTTTTTTCGTGTAAATTTACTACTTTACTCACGGATATTCTGAGACCATGACTTTTTCTCAGAGAAATTCCTTCCCTCCCCCAATGATGGCCCTAATATGCCGTCATACCTCACCAAAACCATATGTAAACAAAATGAATTCTCCAATTTTTACAAGGTAAACAAAAAACTATCCAAATGAAGGATGTGTTTTTGAGAATTTTTGTTTTGTTTTTTGTTTTTTATTTATTTTTTATTTAATTTTTTTTTTTTTTCCTCTTGTGAAGCATTCTTTGAAAGGTGCTATACCAAGTAAACCTTATTTTCTTGCGTACCTACTGACCTGCTGCAGTGTAACCTTTAGGCTTTCCCCCTCATGCCCCCGTTTGCTAAGCTGTTTCTCCTTCACACTGTTTATTTTACATGTCGGAATGTGTTCATTTAATACAAGTTATAACTCACGCAGGCTAACAGTCTCACTGATTAAATGTGTTCAAAGCAGCTCAGTAGGAAGATAATGGTTTTCTTCTCCACGGGGACTGGAGTCCCATGGGAAACTGATTCCACACCCTAACAGGTGCATCCCAGATGTGAAGGCTAGTAGTATTATTAGGGGGCTTGAGAGAGAGAAAGAAAGAGAGAGAGGGAGGGAGGGAGAGAGAAATGGAGAGCATGAGAAGACAATGAAGCAGAATATAAGGGATTTAGCAAGGTATAGACAAAAAGAAAAAAAAAACGGATTATGAGCAGCGTGTATGATGATGAAAGAGAACACCGAGACAGGAGATGGAAAATAAAAAGAAGGTCGGAATGAGGGCACGGAGGTGGAGAGATTGATAGCGAGTAGTGAACGAAGAAAATTTTCAAAGGGTTCCTGTGAAAATGCCATTAAACTTTTTTTTTCTACCGCAAAAAGCATTAGTAATGGATACGTTGCGATTTTATCACCTGAGGAGTATCCAGACATGACGTGCAGATATTACAATATTACAATATTCCTCATTCCAAACCACCGACTGCAAAAGACCCAGTGTGTCATTGTGCCAATAAGGTCTCTTTTATCTGTTAAAAAAAAAAAAAAAAGGCAGCATAACGTGTTTTAATGTCATGGTGCTGATCATTTGGTCAAAGTAGGTAACACCTCCTCTCAAATGGTGGGCATCTCAGCTGCAAATGAATTTTCTACCTGCAGGCTGCTCATCTCATATTCACACTGCTGCCTCTGTCCTCATTTCAAAGAAACTACCAAAGCAAGAGGGCTGCCTACTCTCCTTTAAAATAATAGCAGATGGGCAGTTGTTATGTTTCTGTGTGTGTGGTGCACATGGCAATATCCCCCTTCACAGGTACTATAGCTCCACCTGCTGTGTGGAGACAAAACTGCATACACGCCAGCCCCCTCTGTGCTATGGTTTCCATTGAACTGGCAATGGAAAAAAAAAAAAGTGTAGATTGTAATTTCTGAGTCAAGATTCATAACCTTAGCCTTATCTCATCTGAAACACCTTCAGCTACACTATTGTTTAGGGTTACTTCCCAGCTATGACACATGGTCTTGGTTGTGGTCGCACGCACACACACACACACACACACATACGCACACACACACACACACACAGTTAAATAGATTAGATGGAACGTCAGAAGTGATTATAGCATCAGGTTAAAACAGCTTGTTCCGCTTTACTATGATATCACTGACGTCAGCGTCCTATTCCCGCTCTTTTTAGGGTCAATCAAACACACATACACACACACTCACACACACACCATGTCTCTCTGGGAGGCACTGTCAGGTCTATCCGCTCCCTACAGTGGCCCGGCCTATCCCACAGCCCCCTGCGGGTGTAACCTGTGATCTAGGAGAACTGTACTCTGGGTAACGCTGTTTTCATAACCGCTCCCAGTCCTGGTTCTACAAACACACAGAGACCACAGAACATATGTACCACATTACACACTCACTCACTCACTCACACACACATGCATATATTACACACTAACTGAGCTCTGACCCACAACCCCAACTTGAAATGAACATTTTTTTTTTCTAAGTTAGAGGCATCCTGTATGTCCTCATCACTTTAAAATCTCCTCATGTCATATGTCCAGAGGTGAAACTTGCCACACACACATACACACACCAGTCCATACTAATATTCAGTCCAAGCAGTCTAAACTAGTCCCGGCAGAAAAATATTCCCTAATACCAAACACACACATTGTTATGTAAGAGACAGGATCTCATGTTTTTGTGTGTGTCTGTGTGTGTGTGTGTATGTGTACAGTATCTGCATGTCCGTGTGAATGTTGGCAGCCCCATTGTGTGCATACCTCCCTGTGTGTGTGCTGGATCCGACCGTTGGTTTTGAGTAATTTAAAACACTGCCTTGTCATCAAAGCGATTAGTTTAATTAAAGTCAATAGCAGAGCGAGCTCACATCTCCCGCTGGCTGCTGATTTTTTAAAGTGGGTGACTGTACAGCGTTAGTCACCGCCGTGTCAGTACTGCAAATGGATATCATTACGCCATGTCAGCGGCGCGGCCAAACTCTCGGTGCATTCTCTTCGGAGACAAAACATGAATGAGCGATCTGACAAACAAGACTTCATCAACATAACACGACGTGCTGGCAAAGCTGCTCTCGCACAAGCTGCGGTTGGCCTTGAGTTTGTTTTGAGGGCACTGAGAGCACTCGATATTGGAGGTGGAAACCGCACACACACGCACACACACACACACACACACACACACATGCTGGCTAAGCTTGGGACGGTTTGAGAGCAAGGACACCACTTCATTTTTTTGGACGAAATAAACTTCAAAACACATTCTTAATCTAATCTCTTTGCACGTCAGTCACCATGGCCTCACACAGCAATGTAGAGATGCTTACATATACATGAATAGGTTCTGAGACACACACACACATTTACATTAGTCAGCTAGGGGATGGGGCACATGTTGATGAAGATAGTGGCTGTTGTGTGGTCAAACCTCAGACCCTCAGGTCATGGGACAGAATCAGGCCCTGCACTCACCAACATGACCACTCAAACACACACACACTCACACATACTCTCATACACACAGGGCTTCTTTCCCGTGGATTCCAGTTACGCAACATGTCCAGTGGTCAGCGGTCTACTGGGTCCAGCTATGTCCTGGATATCGGTAAGAGTGGGAGGAGAACAGACAGACACCTTGTTATTAGTCTGATGGCGTCGCTTCTGCATTCCTCCACCACTCCCAGAACTCCCCTCAGTCTAATCTGCTCCACTTCATTATCCTGAGTAGTAATACAAGGCAAAAAAAAAAAAATCTGAATAGTGGGAGGTGATGATTTACATCTTGAGGCAGTCCTCACCAAAACAGCAGGTGTTTGCGAGGGTTTAAAGTACGTTCTGTCCGTAAAACTCACTACTGTCGCCATTTTGCTGCTCATCATTACCCAAATAGTTTGTGCATCATCTAACATTACTAGAGGGGTACGATTAGGGTCGTACATCATCAATCATCAACCATCATACAACCACATGAACTGATCCATCCATTTTCCATCTAAAAAGGGTTGTGGGGTGCTGGAGCCCATCCCAGCAAGCACTGGGCAAGAGGCAAGGAAACGTCCTGGACAGGCTGCCAGTCCATCACAAGGCAAGCACACAGAGAAACACACTCACACACCACAACTACGGTTATCTGACTTTGGTTATGCGATTATTTGATTGCCACCGAAGTGTCATTGTCCTTACGTTACAATGCAAAGGGAGGTAGCAATGGCAGCTTTCTGCAAACCAGCTGAAGACAATGGGCTCCACCTTTCTAAGTTACAAAAAAAGGCGAAAATAGACTATAATATGAAGCCCACACAGCATGCAGTGTCATCAAAGTCCTCTGAGGCCAAACAGCTGCACTCTGAGAAGAAAAGACCTACACTATATTAACAGCATTATTTAGCACAAGGCTTCACTTCAGCCTTTTAATAAGAAAACAGCTCTGCCGACACACACCCAAGCCTCAGGCGTCCAGTCCACTTCCTGCTCAACGAGAACAAGACAAGAGAAGCGAGAGTTCAGCATCCAGGAAAGGTTTATGTGTAAAAACTTCATTTTGGCTGTAAAAAATAAAAAGGGCAGGTGGGGTCAAAATTTTGGCTCCACAATAGGACGAGTTATGAAAAGTGTATAAAAGCAGATACAACACAAGCTGGAATTGAGTTCTTGTTGATCCATGGACCAGCTTGGTGTATTGTACTCAGACTGAGGTGAATAAACCTGCTCACTGCATAAAATTTTGAACTCATCTTGAGTTAGTTCATAGAAGATATTGGACAAGAAAAGTGTGGAGGAAGACCATTATTCATGTGGCCCAAGTGGTTGGTTTTCAGACCACACTACTTGATTTCACTGAATTTGGGGTATCAAAGCAATTATTGACATGAGTGCAAACTGCATTAGGATTCACTTTTAATGTCCTGACACTTGAAATCATTACTTTTACTCCAAAAAAGTCATAATCCTGAGGACTGACATCTGCGCTTCTGAAATGCTGCCGGATGAATTTCAGGTGGCAAGGTAAAAGTACATACAAATACAAAACAAATGCAAAATAGTGCGTGTTTTATATGAAGTACATAGAGTAGTGTTTTTATCCCTAAACTGCCAGAAGTTACCCATCATCTGGTTTGAATAACAACGCCCACCCACCCCTTCCCCCCCGTTGGAGTCAATCTCCAGATGTTAGACATAGACTTTCAACATTCCAACTGCTACTCACTCCGCTTACACACACACACACACACACACACACACACACACACACACACACACACACACACACTCTCTCTCTCTCTCTCTCTCTCTCTCTCTCAAGGAAACTCAAACCTGTGCCGGAGGGAAGCAGGTGGGCAGAAACAACAGATCATGGGACAAGAGCCTGAGGACTGATCCCCTCCATTCATACAGATGGACTGACCAGGAGGACAGGATGTCCACAAACATTCAGTATTAATGTGAGTACATGATGTGCTAATGTACATTAGCATATCATGTTCTCTTTGTTTCTATACATTCACTTGTATGTTGTTTTCACTTCCCCATATCCCGAGACCCAGAGGAAAAAAAGTTTTGATATTTAGATTTTTTCTAGATAATTTAAGTTCTGTGGTTGCGTTTTTTTTTTTTTTTTTTTTTTTTTTTCAAAAAATGTTTATATATTTTTTTATCATCCGTCCCTTGTAGTGGACATTGGGTCTTGGTTGATTGTAGAACGTCAAATATAATGTAATGATATTTTATCCATTTTTGTGTGGATTTCTTTTAAAATTTCTTTTCATTTCATGAACATTAAAGTAGATGAAGACAGTTACATGAAGGAAAGACGTGTCCATTAAAACATCTTAGAAATAGCATCTCATAGCGGAGCTTTTTGATAAAACTGCATTCTTGATAGTCACCTTATGCAGTGGTTCCCAATGTCATTGAGGGGGGGCTTGAGGACTGGGTTGGGACTGGGTTTGCCCTCCTCCAACTCATCTTCACACAGCTCTAAAGCAGAATGTCCCTCAGCAATTCTTAGCAAAATCTTCTCTGCCTCACTTAGCCCTCTGCTGCCTGAAGTATTAAAAACGGGGGTTAGTAAGGCCTGATGCCCACTACAAAGGACATTGAATAGACGTTGTGTTTTGAAAGGGTTGAAATTACTTTGCATTTCTGAAATCTTACTAAACTGAAGTTGAAACTTTCATATTGAAGAAAAAAAGATCATTAGCATTATCACTTTCCTCACTGGATGCTGTAAAATGAGAAGTTGAGATTCCCACCATTTTGAAAAGACAGTGCATGTGCTGTGTTTGCCACACACCCACAAATGTGGTATCACTAGAAAGCCCAGGGTGTCCTCTTTAGGTAGCAGTTATACAGTTTCCTTAAATAGTGCTTGACTTAGAGGTCTCAGACTCATGTCCCCCACAGATGACAAATATGAATTGTCGGGTCTTAGGAGGATATCCTTCTCATTGTTGCATACTGCAGGTATTCTATCACTTCCTAACCAGCAAGCCCATCCAGTAAAGCATGTGAAGTTAACATTACTAGTCACCACTAGCATCAATATTTGCTTTTAAATGGTAAATGCATTTCCAGTTTTTATAGTCTACTGACGACTCCAAGTGCTTTACAATGTCTGTCACACATTCACCTACTCACTGATGGCAAAGGCTACCGTGCAAGGTGCCAAGCTGCCCATCAGGAGGAGGTAGGGCTTTAGTGTCTTGCTCAAAAGCACATAAGTCTGCCCTCTGGATCAAACCCAGAATCTTCCAATTACTAGACCTATATTACTAGACCTCTTGAGCCACGCCGTGCTCTACTAGTATTTTTGCTCTAAATGGCTGCGTAAATCAGATTTTGTTAACGAGACAGCAAAGATTAGCAGCTAGCTGAGATTCTCTAGACACACAAAATTGATCAGATACATCAGTGAAGTAATAATCAGCTTCAAGTCGAGACCTTTTAGATTCTGTTGAGGCATTCAAGTAGCAGGCCTACATTTAGAAACAGAATCAGCTGTTCACGACCGAGAACTTCCAATATAGCCACCTCGAAAGCTCCCTACTGTAAGTAAGCAGCTGATACTGTGTTACACCGATATCTGTATGTAACACCTATTAACAAATCTCTACATGTAAGTAATCCATACTTTTCCATACTTCCCTTCCATGCAGTCTACTTATCTACATATCTCATTTTTATATTGTTATATTTCGCATTTCTCTTTATTTTTCTTTAATTTAATTCCTCTCTTGAGAATTGAGAAACTGCAGCTGACCCAATTTGCCCTCGCTGACCAATTAAGTGTTTCGGATTATTATTTTTGCTGATGCAGTGACCCATCAGTGGATGTGTCTATCAGCTTGTGTTCTCTAAATCTCTAAAACCAGGAGAAAACCAGTTCAGTCTGGAGTTTTTGCTCAGTGAGTCACTGATTCTTCCTAGGAACGGTGTTATACACGGACAGGAGGGCCTTCCCAGCAGTGATGTGTGTGCACAGAAGGGTGTCTGCTAAAATAGAAAGGGCGTGCTGTGAGCCCAGTTCTCAAATGAACACATCTGTTAGCATAACTCTATTTCTAAAGACAGAACATTACTCTGCCCTTCTGGTCTCAGAGTCTCAGGGAGACGCACACGTACACACACTTACACACACTTACACTGACATGAACAATATCCTCTCATTTCCAGGCAAACATTTTGATGTTGAATGCATCGGTGATAACAATCTGTACAAATATATCCACAGTATTATACGTTTCTAGGGAACACATACGCCTCCGTCTTGTTGCTTTTGTCTTTCCACTTCCGGCGCAATGCCGAGGGATCTGTGCGCTTTCCAAGTTTTGAATGAAAAAACAGAAGCCACTGTTTTTTTTCTCTCTAGAAATTTAATTTTATGACATGGACAATGAGCAAGGTACTCAGTGTCATCCATATATGCATTGTTTATTTGATTTGGGATCTTGCCCCGCCAGCTAGTGGTTTGCTATGAAGTCTAGCAGCTGGAAACACAAAGACAACGGCGATACGTTCTGGGACAGTACTCCCAAAATGTATGGGGTTCCATTTGTGCCAATATTATGCTGTTGCATATCACAGCTGGCCAACCAAAACCAATTATCTCCACAATATCAACTTTTCAGACACTAAGGAAAGCAGCCTTGTCTCTGGGTTGATGACTGGACATTCTTCAGTTTTTATAATTAGTTTTGTAAAGTTTTCATAAGCCCAAGGGTTGCACAACTTTCTGAACCCACAGAGGAGCATGCAAATAGTCAAATTAAGTTAAAACATGGAAACCACCGAAATCGCAGATACAAGGTTTACAAGGATTACCAGTTGCCTATGTCTGCTGTTGTTTCCAGTTGTCTGTGTCTATTGTCATTTGGCATTTATCTGTGTC